>NC_140588.1:1072271840-1072274340 GCF_964204655.1 Triturus cristatus | reverse complement strand
GGCTGAGATAAAAGGGGGGTCCCAAAACGCGTTTTTCCCATGCATTTTTCCATAGGACCTTTAGACAGGGCTACAGCCCGAACGGCTGAACAGAATTACTAGAAATTTGGCAGAGAGGTAGTCCTCAGGTCAAGGAAGTGCCTTTTGTAGGTTTGGTGTAAATCTGTTCAGTAGATTCTGAGAAAATAGCCTTTAAATCAATATATATATCTGAGCCAGCTTACTGTGCGCTTACGGTACGCTTACCGTACGCGTACGGTGGCCTGCGCGAGCGCGATTCTGATTGGCTCTTAGATCTTAGTAAACATTCGAATCGGCCGAAACCAGGAAGCGGCGGCCGCCATTTTCTCTCTCGCACTGAGAGTGATTTTTAAAATTTAAAGCCCAAAAACATGTAAAGGGGCTGTTTAGACAGCTCCCACACACATAGGCATGTTGAGGGAGTCCCCAAAGATTCCCCAAGACCAAAAACGGAATTTTTATTTTTTCGGTAATTTCGCCGATTACGCTTACCGTACGCGTACGTTAAAAAATTATTTAAAAAAAAATAAATCATCCACACTCTCTCCACCCCGTGTGCAATTGGTGGCCGAAGGCCACCAATTGTGCATGGGTTATGAGAGCTGAGATAAACTAAAATTTTTTAAAAAAAATAAAATAAAAATAAAAAATTATCCACACTCTCTCCACCCCGTGTGCAAATGGTGCCCGAAGGCACCATTTGTGCATGGCTTATAAAATATACGAAAAATTAAAATATTACCTTTCAAAACGAAGTGCATCATATGTCCTCCATGTGCGCACGGTGCGCGAAGCGCATCGTGCGTACATGGCCCATCTAGCGTAACGTGGGCACGCGGTGCGCACCGCGCGTGCATGGTACTAACTGCGTAAAGTGGGCGCGCGGAGCGCACCGCGTGCTCACTGTGCGCGCACGGTGCGCGAAGCGCACCGTGCGCGCACAGAACGAACTGCGTTAAGTGGGCGCGCACGCCACGAATGGCGTAAAGTAACTTAGCATTTAAAAAACCGTACAAATTCACTGAAAAAACCATAGGTTTCACACACGTTATAGTTAGGAATTAGCATTTAAAAAACCTTGCAAATTCACTGAAAAAACCATAGGTTTCACACATGTTATAGTTAGCTGGACATTTTACTGATAAAAAAACCAATGAAATTCCCCCGTTCTAGTTACTGTAGGCAACTATAACTCACGCGACCGTAATCCTCTGCTGATGACATATGTGTCTTTATGAAAAAAAAATATTTGTAATATATGTATAGCTAAAAATGTATGGAAGAAGACATGGGCAAATAAGTGTCTAAATACAGTATTAGCATCAGCAGAGGATTGCGGTCGCGTGAGTTATAGTTGCCTGCAGTAACTATAACGGGGGAATTTCATTGGTTTTTTAGCAGTAAAATTTCCGCTAACTATAACATGTGTGAAACCTATGGTTTTTTCAGTGAATATATATATACATATATACATACATACACATACATACATACATATACACACATATATACATACATACATATACACACATATATATACATACACACATATACACACATATATATACATACACACATATACACACATATATATACATACACACATACATACACACATATATACACATACATATACATACATACATACACACATACATATACATACATACATACATACACACATACATATACATACATACATACACACATACATATACATACATACACACATACATACACACATACATACATATACATCCACATATATACATCCACATATATACATCCACATATATACATCCACATATATACATCCACATATATACATCCACATATATACATCCACATATATACATCCACATATATACATCCACATATATACATACACATATACACATACACATATACACATACACATATACATATACATATACATATACATTACCTACTGGCGGTCGCCAGTAGGTAGTTATAGTTAGGACCCCTTTTCCATAGGAAAACCTCAACATTCTATTTTGAATAACTTTGGCGCCGGTCGATGAATCCTCGCGAATTTCTCAAAATAGGTGGGGCGCTACGCTCTGCTCCTACCCTGAAAGTCTCGGGGGGGATCCGTCAAGCGGGGGCTGAGATAAAAGGGGGGTCCCAAAACGCGTTTTCCCCATGCATTTTTCCATAGGACCTTTAGAACGAGCTACAGCCCGAACGGCTGAACAGAATTACTCGAAATTTGGCAGAGAGGTAGTCCCTAGGTCAAGGAAGTGCCTTTTGTAGGTTTGGTGTAAATCTGTTCAGTAGATTCTGAGAAAATAGCCTTTAAATCAATATATATATCTGAGCCCGCTTACGGTACGCTTACCGTACGCTTACCGTAAGCGTACGGTGGCGTGCGCGAGCGCGATTCTGATTGGCTCTTAGATCTTAGTAAACATTCGAATCGGCCGAAACCAGGAAGCGGCGGCCGCCATTTTGTGTATTT